>NW_027496345.1:0-36593 GCF_021521415.1 Bidens hawaiensis
TATTTTTATGGAGTTGCACTTTTTAGGGTATTTTTTGGGCATCTTTCGGGTAATTTCAGGTATTTGAAAAACTCGTTCCGAGGATTGGAAAAACCCGGTTCCAGGTATGGAACCGGTTCTGGTTTTAGGTATTACGGCCTACGGGGTACAAATTGGGTCCGATTCGGGTACGAGTTCTGGTACTAAAATGCATATCCTATTAATACCCTATAGATAGGGTCGGGTACAGATTCGGGTACGGGTTCTGTTACTAAAACGTTCGTAAAAGTTGGTCTTAATGAGTTGAAAATCACCAAGCACTATTTCAATACATATAAGTATATAACGTCAAAAATCATTTAATTTGTTTATTTAATAAGTTATTATTGTAACAGTTGTAACATCACGTAAATTTCGGGTCAAAAATGTCAAGTTTTCAAAATAAAAGGACCAATTCTGTCAATTTCCAAACTCTAGGGGCTAAAATGTAAAATCTGTTTTATTAACCCATCGCGCTACGCGACAGGGTCAAGAAAGACACCCATCGCGTACCGCGATGGGGTGTCTGACACACACTGACACGTGGCAACACGTCCGCCACGTGTGGCGGCGCCTGCCACGTGTCGACACGTGGCAGGTCTACCAGCTGACTCACCAACCCTATATCGCGGTACGCGATGGGGGAGCCAGGGAGCCCATCGCGTACCGCGATGGGATCCAAAAATCACTATAAATAGGGCAGCCACGGGTTCATTCCAAACACACCTCAAATACACACATTTACTCTCTCTCTAACTTTCTCTCACTACCTCGAACTACTTGCCACTAATCTACCTCGATAAACGTACCCCGAAACCTCGATAAACGTGTCTTACTTCGATATTCGTGCCAAGCCTCGATATCCCAATAAGTCACCTCGAAGTGCGTGCCAAAGGTGTTGGTGTCTCGAGAAGCGTGCCAAGGGTAGAAGGAAGAGTTGATCAAGTGAGTGTTGAAAAGCAAGCGGCGTCGGAGTGCTGCCCAAGTGTCTAGGGTATTTCTAAGACGACAAAGGTAGGCATAATGCCCGACCAAAATAATAATAAAATATTATAACGGCTTAATACCCGAGTCGATATTATTCTCGATAAACAAAGAAATGAATAACAAAGAAAACAAAAAAGAGAAATAATATATATATATATATATATATATATATATATATATGAGTATATATATATATGTATAAATATTCTTTGTTATAAAATATATTATTTAAGTGTAATGAGTATACTTAGATAATAAAGAAAGAAATACGTTTCTTAATGAAGAAGAAACGTCGGGTTTTTATAAATAAACTAAAGGTTTATTAATATTACTTTTCAACTAAAGGTTTTAAAGTAAAAAGAAATTATGAACTAAAGGTTCATCGAGATAATTAAGACTAGAGGTTTTAAAGCCGGATCGTGTATCCGACTAATAAATGTTATATTCGTACTATAGGTGCGAGATAGCAAGTGCGAGATAGCAAGAAGAGATCTACGGACGGTGTTGGAAGCCGATCCTATTGAAAAGATGAATACGCCCTACTTTTATAAAATTGTCTTCAAACAAACAAACATGTTATGTGTAAAACTTTACATGAGGCTTTGTGTCTCTAAAAACATTGTAAATAAGAGTATAAACCTAGCCCTCAGGCTGTGGTATACGTTTGTCTGGATCCTTACATATGTGGTATGCGGTGGGCACATCGCGTCACGCCTGGTCACGACCTCCAGCCACGATGGGCCGAACCAAAGTATGTTCGAGTGAGAATGACCTTGCGTATATATATGGTACCTAAGTACGTCGGAACGCTGCGGTGTTCTGCTGAGGTGACCTAGTGTAGAGACTCGAGTTTATAATGATTGTTTAACTTGATTATTCCTAAGCCAATATGGGCCGAGGCTTACGTGGTCTCGATGGGTAATTAAGTAAAGAAAATATTTTTAGCGTCAGCATATTCACCAGCATTCGTTGCTGACGTATTTTTATAACATTTTGCAGGTAATCAGGAATAGAGCTTGAAAGACGAAGAAGCTCAAGAATCCGATGGCTCGGATAATTTTGTGTAAATATTAAAATATGGTGGTTTTGTAAACTTATAAACAAGTAAAACTAATCAAGACTATCGTCTCGTCTTTTGTATTGTAAATATTTATAAATATGATCCTTATGTTTTTATAAAGTCTTCCGCATTAACTCGCAACTCTGATTTATTTACAAACATGGTACCAATTATGGATCATACCCCTAGGCTTAGAATGGGGTGTGACAACAGTCTTACTTTGTGACCATAATATATGCGTTAATTATTAGTCTATTACCAAAAAAACTAGCACTTTACCCGCCCGATGGACGGGAACATCAACGCGAGAATATGAATATTATACCCGTCCATCGGACGGACAACTTAATATGATATTGCCATTAGTATTTTTTTTTATTTACACTAAAAACAAAACAAAAAATTATTTGTTTAAAAATCAAAATAAAAAACACGTATGCTCCAAAGATAATATATAACAAATTATTTAAAAAAAAACAGTAAATACAAAACAATGCCTTCTTCATTTTTATGAAACATAATCAGTTGCTTATTATTTAAATCGTCTTCTTTTATCTTTGGAGTAAAATGTCTGGTAGAATGTATGGCTTGCGCTACCCATAAGTTGGCCCTGTTAATGTTTGTTCATTAAAGGTTTTAGATATGACTAATTTATATATATGAGTATCATCTGATTAAATTATATATAACTAACATATGAATATGAATGTTAAGAAAAAAAACAGTATAAACTTTGTAATCGAACCGAACCATTGATACTAACCATTTTCAGTTATGCAAATCAAATAAAACATTGTTTCATTTGGGTTCGTTTGTTTGTGTTCGTGAATTGTTCACGAACAAATTTAACTCCTTAATGAATGAATACAAATAAGAAAGTTTGTTCGGTTAGATGTTTGTAAAAGATTTGTTTATCTGATAAAAACTTAACGCAAGAACATGACCAAGATCTTGTTTGGTTATGGGATAAAATAAATTAAATGAATTATTAAAAGCTTGGAAGTTATAATTTTTAATAACTTAATAAGTAATAAAGGTAATATAATTAGGTTGTATTAATAAAACGGCTCTTTAGTAGCCAGCTAGGATGGATGGATGCCCTGTCCAGAATGTTCTTCGCTTTACTTCTACGCAAAGCATGTTTTATGCTTTGGTGAAGTGTCATGTTTTACACCCTTAATAATCTAAAAGGTGTTTCAAACATTTAACAAGAGTCTGATGCTTTCTACTTCGATCAAAACTTTAACCCTGTCCAACATGCTTGAAGGCTGCAGTGAACCAACCCGGTATTGTTATCGGAAAAATCAGGGTTACACCTTTTAGCATCTGCATCTATATATAATCATAATCAAACGATGAATCTTCATTGTTCAGTTTCCAATCCCCGGATTATTAGCCGGCAATATGAGCACCACGACTGATATTGACGTCACTACGTCGGCAACGACTCCAACCACCACTGCCACCTACGACCCAAAGGGTCGTGTTTTGGCCAACAGGTATAAACTCTTTTATTCAATACTAACTTATATTTTTTAAACATATTAATCTATGAATTTTTAAAAATCAATATACACCTCTTCTGTTTGTTGGTTTCGATATTGAATTTTTAAAAATCAATATACGATCAATACTAGCTTATATTTTTTTAAACATATTAATATGAATTTTTAAAAATCAATATTGAACCACTACTTGCCACATATTGCAATATGTGGTAAATACTGCTATCATATTTTTGATATCTAACAAATCTTTTTGTAAGAAAACTCATGCTGGTTTTCATTTACTTTTTTTAGATTTTGATATTGAGTGGTTCAATATCGAAACCAACAAACAGAAGAGGTATATATTGATTTTTAAAAATTCATAGATCGTATTTATTAATATGTTTAAAAAAATATAAGCTAGTATTGAATTAATGAGTTTATACATGTCGGCCAAAACTCGACCCTTTAGGTCGGAGGTGGTCGTGGTCGGAGCCGTTGCCGACGTAGTGATGTCGATATCGATCGTGGTGCTCATATTGCCGGCTAACAATCCTGCTTAGATATGAGGGATTGGAAACGATGAACAATGATGCTTCATCGTTTGATTATGATGATTATATATATATGCAGATGCTAAAAGGGTGTAACCCTGATTTTCCGATAACAATACATGGTTGGTTCAACACTCTGCCTCGCCGTTGCCGCCATCCAGTTACCACAGCCGTCGGTAAAATCATCCTGTCAGCACCGCTGTTCGCCGCCTTGTTTAATTCTTTAACATCTTCCTCTCCGGGTAACCCTAGGTTATATATCTAATGCTTATTAATTATTATGATTATAACAAAGTTATGTAAGATTTTTTTCCCAACCAGTTAAGGTAAATGAAATTAGTTTTTTGTTAATATTGCAGTATTTATTGTAGCTTAGACGAGCTGTTAAGTGTTGAAACGAACTGAAAAAATCGCTTAAACGAGCTTTTGCTGTTAAAACGAACTGTAACGTGTTGAAAACACGCTGATTCGTTGGTCAAAAAAAAAAGCCTGACCCGCTTTGTCCTGTTCTGACCCGAACCTGTTGACCCTAACCCGTTCCGACCCGAACCAAAACAACCCTTTTTTAAGTGACCTGTTTCGACCCTAACCCGTTCCAACCCATGACCCGTTTCGACCCAACCCAACCCATTTGCCACCTCTACTCCTCATTGATCGTTTTGTTCGTTAATTTTGATGTTTAAAACTTGCCGGAAAACTTTGGCCAGAAATCAAGTTTAAAACTTCCTAATTCATTCACCAATGTTTTGTATTTAGATGTTAATACTTGGTATTTCATACCGGTGTTTTGTATATTAAAAATAAAAAAGTTGTTCGATGCTCACTGGAGGCGAGATTCGAACACTAGATCTTCAGTTTGCTAAGCAACATTCCTACTAAGGGTGTTCACGTTTTGGTTTAAAACCGTGAAACCGTCTAAACCGGTCATCGGTTTGGTTTCATGGTCGTTTTTTACTTAGCTTTCGGTCTGTCGGTTTCAAAATTTTCAAAATGTAGTGAACGGGTTGGTTTACGTTTTACACTAAAAACCGGCCGTATAAAACCAGGCCGACTGTTGGATTCAATTATTTGTTTTGTAAAATAGATTTTACTAGTATTGTATATCATAGAAACATCTAAACGATTTACAATGAAGTGGCAGGTAAGCGGGCAACAAGCTGCGCCGCAACCCCCTTTTGGAATTGATTAAGATTAATTTAATTATAAGTAAAATGGTTAATTGGTGAATCCATTTAAAGTTATTGAACTGAAATGGGTTTTGAATATGCTTGAACTTGGTTTATGTGTTAGGTTATGTTTTTTTTGAGGCTTAAGCATTTTATCTTCCTATCAAACTGTTAAGTTACATGAATTTTTAGAAACTGTTTTTCTATTAGCTCATGTTATGTTTTGGATAGGTACTTTGTTTGCTTTTATATATTTAAGTCTAAACCGTGAAACCAAACCGAACCAAACCGTTAGTAATGGTTCGGTTTGGTTCTTCAACGGTTTGGTTTCGGTTTTCAATAATAAAAAACCATTACTAACGGTTTGACCTAAAAACCGGCCAAACCGGACCGTGAACACCCTTAATTCCTACCAACTTGCTGCCCACATTCATATGTTCTTAAATAATAATAATAAACCAAAACACAAATTTTCATGTGTAGCACCAACTTCATCAACTCATATGCATAGTGCTACAAGCACGGTTTCTATATATATTTATCTCTGAAAGGAAAATTGGATTTTAATAATCATAACTAAATGTTATCAGCCTAAAGTAATCTTAACTGAGTTTATTCCCATTGATGGTCCCAATTTAAAAAAAAAATTGATTCTCATTAAAATCTTCTATTAGCTTAGGTATGCCATATGTGCATTTAGTAATGAAAGTTGCACATGGTTCTATTGCCCACACAAATGTTGTACATTCTGTAATACAAGCTTAATTGCATAACCAAATACCCTATTTCTCATATCAATAATTGGATTATTCTTTTCTTGATAACTGTCTTTTCCTTACTGACCCTGCAGGGTCAACCTAGAAGGAATTTGCTTACGACCAGATGGAGTGCTTTATTACTTATAAGAATAAAACACTAGTGACTGAGGATTCATTAAAAGGAATTTGCTTACGTCTTGTTCTTGAGATTTTTAATCAAGGAAAGAAAAGGAAAGGGGAGGGAAATATAAGAAAGGGAAGGGAAGTGAAGGAATTTTTTTTAATTAGGTGGGTTTTTGAGTTGGAAGGAAATTAGAGAAAAGGAAATGATAACTATGTTAAAAAATAGTTATCCTTAGTAATCATCCCATTTTTGGGAGGATAACTTATTAGGAAAATACATTAATTTAATCCTTCCTAACTCCTCCTACTCATTTCCTTTCCATCCTAAAAAAAACTCAAAAACACCTATTTTTTAACTATCCTTAGTTTTTCTTTCCTTTCTCTCCTTTAAAAAATCTCAAGAACAGGACGTTAACGTCCTTACTATTGTTGTTACTTAGATGCACCCATGTTATAATTGATATGTCCTTACAACTTCTTAGACTAACCTTTTTAATAATTTGTTATATATTATCTTTGGAGCATATCTTGTGTGTTTTTTATTTTGATTTTTAAACAAATAATTTTTTTTTGTTTTGATTTTAGTGTAAATAAAAAAAATATTAATGGCATTACCATATTAAGTTGTATAATATTCATATTCTTGCGTTGATGTCCCCATCCATCGAACGGGTAAAGTGCTGGTTTTTTTGGGTAATAGACTAATAGTTAACGCATATATTATGGTCACAAAGTAAGACTGTTACAATAATAACTTATTAAATAAACAAATTAAATGATTTAAGACATTATATACTTATATGTATTGAAATAGTGCTTGGGTGATTTTCAACTCATCAAGACCAACTTTTACGAACATTTTAGTATTAGAACCCGCACCCGAATTTGTACCTGACCCTACCCATAGAGTATGGATAGGATATGCATTTTAGTACCGGAACTCGTTCCCGAATCAAACTCAATTTGTACCCCGTAATACTTGAAACCGGAACCGCTTCTATACCCGGAACCGGGTTTTCCATTACTCGAAACCGAGCTTTTCAAATACCCGAAATTACTCGAAAAATGCCCAAAAAATACCCTAAAATATGTAACTCCTTAAAAAATCCAATCTACACTCGAAAAATCCGAAAATAGGGGGTTTTCAATACTAGAATATAGGGTATTCAAATACGTAGTTTTAGAATACCCGGTTTTATACCTGACCCGAACCCGACACATAGGGTAGGGTTTTTAGAGGCAATACCCGGATTCGAACCCGACCCGGGTGTTGCCAAAACTTGAATTTTTAATACCTGGTCATACCCGAAACCAAAGTTTTAAAAAACCGAATTTATACACCTCTGGGTATTAGAATGGATGAGCTGGATATTGGGTCAAAACACATCAAATGAGCATGGACCACATTCTGATGCATGTATATTGGAAGTCGGCCCAATAATATTAAGAGGCTTGTAGGGCTTGGTATTATCTGCTAGAAGCCTAGAATGCACATAAATGAGTTATGACAAGATGAAAAAAAAATTAAAAATTAAAAATACTTTGTAATCCAAATCTGGTATTAAGTCCAATCGGATCTGATCTAGTAATGAACCGAATTCATTGAAACTTGGATTCATTGAAACTTGTCTAGTTTGATCCACCCAGTGGCGGATCTATACCAAAATCTCAAGGGTAACGTTTAGAATTTTTTTTCCCGTATTTTATACTATGTAAACGAATTTTGTTTATCATATTTCATAAAATAACCAAAAAAAAAATTCTTACCGTATTTCATAAAATGTTTTTTTACTTGATGCTGGACCGATATCATCGTTTTCTTAGAATTTTCATTTAAAAAGATTAGTATTAAGAGTTTTCCGTTTCATCTTCCAAGTTCCCAAATTTTAGAAGAAACAAAATTAAAACTATAAACCCAAAATCAACTTCAATTTACACATAAACCCTAAATCTCTAATTAACTTACACAATTTATATAAACAAATTACAATTTTAGATAAAGTAGAACACCTAAATTGAACAAGTAACCGTAGAAGTGGGATTGAGGGAGCATCGGACGTCGGCTACTCGGCTGTAAGGTGGAGGTTCAGTGGCCAGAGGAGGGCAGTTGGGGTCGGGGAAATATAGGGTGAAAACAACTGCTGAATGAAACTTTGTTTTGTTTAATGTTGATGTACGGCCTAAATCAAACGACCAACATCATAGAACAACGAACAATGATTTATTTGGTTGGACTTTAATTTTGATGCCCTTTAATTAATTTTAGCTTTTAATTTGGTTGGACTTTATACAAATAGGGGTAACGTTATATTATTTCAGGGGTAACGAACTACAAAAACGACCAAAAGCTTAATAAACTTTCACTGTTGACGAAAGTTGAGGGGTAGCGGAGGCTACCCCTAGCTACAAGCTAGGTCCGCTCCTGGATCCACCGGTTTATACAAGCTCGTGAATATGGCCTAAATACGAATAGGAGAAACCGGTTTGGATTATTTTTGAAATATAGTTAATAAAAAAAACATAACAATAGTTTGTATGGGAAGCTTGTTAAAACCATTGTCTTAAAATGTTAAAAATTAAACGACTTTGAGTTGAGAAACAAAATATTTTATGAACTAATAACACCAATGAAAGCGAAATTTACAAAACATTTTATACAAATGTGAAATGTCGCTAGTTACTTTTATTGCCCATTGTATTGAACCCTGCCATAAATGCTGGAGGAGTTGAAATTTGCTTCGAAACACGTATTATAATTTGGGTTTACTCGATGAAGACATGAATTTACAACAAATATTGTTAAAAATGTCTTTCTACATGAGAAACTGGTGATGAAACTGAGACGGATATTAGTAATTTCAGTCTCCTATCACATTCTAAATTCATATTCTATACCCATCGGCCGTCAAGTATTGGGTATACACGCCAATATTATGTATGCCCATTAGCTTGTTACTATCTGTTATGATTTCCAAATATATTATTAATTATTTTATTTTCTATATAACTTTATCACCGGATGAAATTTGAAATATAAAAACAAAAATTTAAATACAAGTATTTATGTTTTGAGCAATGTGATCGAGTATCACCATAACTCGTCACATATCTGCAAAAATCTTTTAAAACTAATATCATGCTCAGTCACATAGTAGAATACTTTGGGTTTTAAGTTTGTAAAAAAATCCAGGTTACTTTGCTATCCTAAATCAAATTAAGTTTTCATGATCCATAATGCCACAATCATGTAAGTAACAACACAAATAGATTACAACCAATCAACCATACATTAACCTAGGGCTGTCCAAACTGCTCGCCGCTCGCCGTTCGTTTGTCGTTTACTCGAAAAATGCTCGTTCGTTTTCGGCTCGGTTTGAAAGTGAGCCGTTCGGCACGGTTCGGTTTAAAAACAATCCAAGCACGAGCAAAGCCTCGCTCGGTTTGATTCGGTTCGTTTTGCTCGAATTATTTTTTATTTATTAGTTTTATATATAAACTTTATGTGTGTATATATATATATATATATAAGTATACTATTTTTTAAAGTTTTTAAAATTTCCCTCTTTTGTGTTGAATTCAAAGTTCAAATTTAAACCATAGCCGCTCGTTTTATATATGTTTTGTTAATTTTGAGTTTTATATAGTTTAAAGGTGAAAGGTTAGACAATTTAGAGTTGAAAGTCAAAAATTAATGCCATTTGAAGTTTTAGAAAATTAAAATTGGAAATTTTGTACGAAATCAAGCAAAACCAAACCGAACCAAGCCGCTCGGTTTCAAAATCAAACCAAGTTCAAGCATAAAGATATCGCTCGTTTCTTTAAATTCAAGCCGCTCGGTTCGGCTCGCTTTCAAACCAAACCAAGTATGAGCATGCCCGCGTTCGGTTCGGTTCGATTCGTGAACAGCCCTACATTAACCATTCATGTCTACAAACCTTTATTACACAAACAACATGTCTCTCTCTATACACAGGCCAACATACACTTTGAAACCTATATAAGTAGTAGACTCAACGTGTTTCCACCGTACGTCATTTGGTTTATTTGGAATTTTAGATGTATGATGATCATGAATGTATTAAAAAACACGTATTGATATTTTGAAACATTAAAGTTGTATATTTTAATGTGGTGCTTTCGTTCAGAATTATTAGTCACGACGAACGTTCCCACGTAATACATTTTATTAAATATATATTTGTTAAATAAATGTTTATCTTACTAACACATATTTAAGTTGAAATAAGTCGTTTTAGGAAAAAGTTTTAAAATTTTCTCATCCGCTATATTCTTCGAGGCCTAGTGGTGAACCACTATATCTGTTTTTTTGTTTTTTTTTATTTCTAGTAATGAAGTACAAATGTCAAAATAATAATAATAATAATAACAATAATAATAATAACTTTTTTAGCCAAAACCATAGCAAATAATAACTATTACATTTTATTGAAGAAGTGAACCACATGATATAAATCTTTGGGTTAGATTGAAATTGCCTTAGGTCTTCTAATGGGGGTGGGGTGGCAGCAGTGGTGACCACCACGAGAAATCTAGGTGGCGACGATGGTCGGATGACAACAGTGATTTGATGGTTGTAGCATAGAGGGTCATTGGGATGGGGACGATGGCGGCATTGGCTAGGAGTTTAAGATGGCCGGATGGTGGTTGTGGTGGCACAACGGTGGTCATTCAGCAACAATTGGGGTGGCACGGGGAAACATGGGAGACGAAGTGTGATTGATCGTGCTTATTTCATCAAATAAAATATTCATAACCTTTTTAAGTAAAATTTTAGTCGGATATAGTTTTGATAATTTTAACCTAAAACAATATGTTTCAAGTTATTTTCTCCATAACTAAACAAATATATTAAATGGGTTTTTGTAAAACATTATCCTAATAATTAACATATTTATATTCTAGACAAAAGCTTAAAGCTAGGAAGGAGTGTACATGAGTTGAGATCAAACTCTGACTTATTTAGCTTAAGATCAAACTCCAGTACTTGTTTAGCTTAAAGAGCTTAAGTTTATATGATAAGTTGTCTAACATCCTATATGATAAACTTGATATATTTACACTATCTTCATGTTATATAATTTCCAGTTATACTATAACAAAAACGAAATATTATTCAGGATGAACTATAAGTTAGTTTAATAAATGTCACGTTAAAAGTTAAATACCTACCAACTATGTACTATTTTTCAAACTTTAGATTATTAAATAAATGTTTAATGCCTACTTTGGTTACATATATCTACCCTACCACACCATCCGACCATTTCCATTTTCCACACAAACCCAAGCCCGGCCATGAGCCAAGGCAGAGTGGTCGACGGCTACAGACCCGACTACCCGACAATCCCATTATTTTAACACTTTAAAAACAATAAACAAACATATTTTATTCTTGTCTCTGGAGTCTACTGTACGTAGGATGGATGCATGTATGTATGTACGAAAAAAGATTAAAAACCTTTTGCATGTGAGAGTAACCTCAATTATTAGTTCTCTCTTTCATTATTGACAAACAACAACAATGGTGAATTTGAATTGATTGCCTGTAGAAAAAGAAAAAGAAAAAGAAAGTGAAAAGAAAATTGATTGGTTACAGACCTTCATCGATTCTTTTTATACTTAAATCAATCATCGAATTGCTCCCATACACTTGTATTCTCTTGATCTAATTCATTCCGCTGTGTGTGAGTGTTGATCATGATTGGGTTTATGTAATCATTCATCATCCAATTTAAAGGTACGATCGAGCCCTTAAAATCTTGCTAATTATGTTCACTTTAATTTCTGTGTTCAAACATACTTATTATTATTATTATTATTCATTAGCTGGACAGCTCTGGAAGCTTTCAAACCTTAAGGCGTTCAACTACTGTGTGATTTCCTTCTATTGATCGATCAAACCGCGACGAGTTTCCCGGTTCAATTTAATTTGTAAGGTATGTGTTGTAGATTTTATCATGTTATTCGTTTTATTGGATTATTTGTGAAATATGTTAGATTTTATTCGTTTTATTGGCCTTAATTGTTGTCTTTCTTTATCGTCGAACGACGTTGTTTGGTTATAAACTTAGGTTTTACGGTTTAACATTCACCCGTTTTTTGTTTGTTCTATATGGCAATATGAATGTTTGTTCAAGATGTCTTATGTGATCCACGTTGATGCTATTACGATGGTGAAATGCAAACGTTAGATGGCGCGTCGAGACATCCACTAGCCCGAAGAACACCCCTACTATGGACATTAACATAATTTATAGTGTTATAAAATAAGACAAATCCCATAAAAATCAACATAATTTCTTCTGTTTCTTGTAAAAGTTAATTAAAAAAGTTTGGACATTAACGACCTTGTACATGTTAAGTTGAACACAATTGTAAAGACTTTATTTTTAAAACAACTTAGCACCAGCATATTATTATTATTATTATTATTATTATTATTATTATAACAAAGTTAGGTAAGTTTTTTTTTCCACCAGTTAATTTAAATGAAATTAGTTTTTTTTTTAATATTGCAGTATTTATTATGTAGCTTAGACGAGTTGTTAAGTGTTGAAACGAACTGAAAAAATTGTTTAAACGAGCTGTTAAGTACTGAAATTAACTGAAAAATTGCTTAAATGAGCTGTTAAGTGCTGAAACGAACTGAAAAAATCGCTTAAATGAGTTTTTGCTGTTAGAACGAACTGTAACGTGTTGAAAACGCGATGATTCGTTGGTCAAAAAAAAACCCTGACCCGTTCTGACCTGAACCTATTGACCCTAACCCGTCCCGACCCGAACCAAAACAACCATTTTTTTAAGTGACTCGTTTTGACCCTAACCCATTCCGACCCATTACCCGTTTCGACCCAGCCCAACCCATTTGCCACCTCTACTCCTCATTGATTGTTTTGTTCGGATTTTTTCTGGGTATTTTTTGGGTGTAGATTAGATTTTTTATGGAGTTGCACTTTTAAGGGTATTTTTTAGGCATCTTTCAGGTAATTTCAGGTATTTGAAAAGCTCGGTTCCGAGTATTGGAAAAATCCGGTTCCGGGTATGGAACCGGTTCCGGTTTCAGGTATTACGGGGTACAAATTGGGTCCGATTCGGGTACGAGTTCTGGTACTAAAATGCATATCCTATCCATACCCTATGGATAGGGTCGGGCACAGATTCGGGTACGGGTTTGGTACTAAAACATTCGTAAAAGTTGGGGTCTTGATGAGTTGAAAATCACCCAAGCACTATTTCAATACATATAAGTATAGGGGAAGGTTCATGTACATTTTAATCTTAACATGAGAACGTAGAAAATAATACCAATTTATAAAAAAATTAGAACGTAAGAAACAATATCAACTACAATACCAATATACATAAACAATGATTTGTAATAACAATGAAAAAACCTAAAAAATACAACAAAAGAATCAAAATCAAGAACAAAATAATAACAACAAATACCAACAAATACTTATAACAGTAAAAGAAAAAATATATTAATAACAACAAAATATAAATCAAAAAATACTTATAATGTCTCATAATAGAAAATTAGCAAATACAAACAAAAAATAACAAAAAATACCTATAAAAATAAACCTAATAATAACAATAAATTGGTTCTCACGGTTTTCATGTTAAGAATAAAATGTATTTAATCATGTTTCTATAAGTATATAAAGTCTTAAATCATTTAATTTGTTTATTTAATAAGTTATTATTGTAACAGTCTTACTTTGTGACCATAAAATATGCGTTAACTATTAGTCTATTACCAAAAAAAACTAGCACTTTACCCGTCCGGTGGACGGGAACATCAACGCAAGAATATGAATATTATACCCGTCCACCGGACTGAAAACTTAATATGATAACACCATTAGTATTTTTTTATTTACACTAAAAACAAAACAAAACAAAACAAAAATTATTTGTTTAAAAATCAAAATAAAAAACACAAGGTATGCTCTAAAGAAAATATATAACAAACTATTAAAAAAACATTAAATACAAAACAATGCCTTCTGCGTTTTTATGAAACATGATCTTGTTTGTGTTGTTTATTATTTAGATAGTCTTCTTTTATCTTTACCAATATGACATGTTAGCAGGAAAAAAACGTCTAACACTTATCCGTAATTCACCCATTTCCCCCTATGAACAAAAAAAGGTAAGTCAAGATGTTGTAAGGACATATCAATTATAACATGGGTGCATCTAAGTAACAACAATAGTAAAGACATTAAAATACTAATAATGAATCCTCAGCCACTAGTTTCTTATTCTTATAAGTAACAACAGCACTCCATCCGGTTGTAAGCAAATTCCTTCTAGGTTGGCCCCTGCAAGGTCAAAAAGGAAAAGACACTTATCAAGAAAAGAATAATTCAATTAAGCATATATACATAAAGTACAACATTTGTGTGGGCAATAGAACCATGTGCAACTTTCATTACTAAATGCACATAAGGCATACCTAAGCTAATAGAAATTAGTTTTCAAGTCAAGTAGATCAAATGAGAAGATTTTACTGAGAATCAATTTATTTTAAATTTGGGACCATCAATGGAAATAAACTCAGTTAAAATTACTTTAGGCTGATATCATTTAGTTATGATTATTAAAATCCAATTTTCATTTCACAGAAATCGTGCTTGTAGCACTATGCATATGAGTTGATGAAGTTGGTGCTACACAGGAAAATTTGTATTTTGGATGCGTATGTGTTGCTAAGCTATGCTACCTACCATACATCCCGTTATCGTTGACGGTAATCGCAACTCTTTACTATCTGATTTATGAACTGAGGAAGTGATGCGAACGTTGCAGTTCACGGCCATAATTGGTTAAATAATACCATGGTCCAAATAATCCAATGGGTTGGATCCATACACAAATTGGTTATTATTATTATTTAAGGTATATGTTGGGAATTGGTGTGATGCGATATTCGGTTTATACAAGTAGCTAGGGATCTTTAAATTGGTGTGTATTCGGTTTGTGTTACATGATTTTAAGCATGTTTAGGTTAGATACTTATATAGAAATCGTGTTGGTATTATCTGTTCGTGTTACTTATAGTTTCTACATAATGTAAGAGTTCTATAGAGTAGCTTATTTGCTATTGTAGTTTCTACCCAAGGGGTTTGGTTGGTAGTTGATGGATACTAGTTACTACATGATATAAAGATTGGTTAACAGGTACATATGTTTAGTTTTCTGTTGTTAACGTCACATGGTGAAACACATTTTTATCATACAGAGTGTTACAACAATGGAATATGTGTGTATGATTATCACCTTCTTAAAGCATATGCAGCACTATGCATATGAAATTAAAGTAGTTTCAGTAACATACCTCTCATGGCCTTTGTCACTTGTGAGGCAATGTAGGAAATTACCTCCAGCCCCAACGCAATGCAAAAATACGATGCACACCCTGCCCTGCCGCACCAGGCATACCTACCTGGCGCAACAACAAATGCGCATAACAAGATAAGACTCACAATAAATGTGATCGCGCCAAGTATATGGAACACGATCCTCATAAAAACTCGTGTGGGCCCAATGATTCATTAAAAACAACCATGGATATGTAAGCCGGCAGGAGTGCTACTGCAGCACCAAGAACCGTCACCCTGCATTGTTATTAAAATATTAGAATTTAATTACCGGATGACTCAAAATACCCAAACCCGATTTAACCCGACCCGACCCGAATAAGCTAATTAGGGTCGGGTTAAATCGGGTCAAAAATAAAACGATAAAATATAATATTCGACTTTACTAACCAAGTTTGCATTTTTGAAATAATAATAATAGAAAGAAAGAATAATAATAATAATAATAATAATAATAATAATAATAATCATGATGTTATTATTATTATTATTATTATTCTTATTCTTTGTTTCTATTAATAGCATCATGATAATAACATCATGATACTATCATGATGTTATTATCATGATGTTATTATTATTATTATTATTATTATTATTATTATTATTATTATTAAATGCAAACTTAGTTAGTAAAGTTCGAATCTTATATTTTATCGTTTTATTTTTGACTCGATTTAACCAGAACCTAATTAGCTTATTCGGGTTGGGTCGGGTCGGTTCGAGTTAAATCGTGTTCGGGTATTTTGAGTGTGATTTTGAGTCATCCGGTAATTAAATTCTAATATGTTAATATAATGCATGGTGATGGTTCTTTGTGCTGCAGTAGCACTCCTGCCGGCTTACATATCCATGGTTGTTTTTAATGAATCATTGGGCCCACACGACGTTTTTATGAGGGTCGTGTTCCATATACTTGGTGCCATCGCATTTGTTGTGAGCCTTATCTTCTTATGTGCATTTGCTGCTGCGCCGGGTAAGTATGCGTGGTGTGGCACGGGCAGAGTGTGCATCGCATTTTGCGTTGCGTTGGGGATCGAGGTCATTTCCTACATTGCCTCCCAAGTGGCAAAGGCCATAAGAGGTATGTTACTTTAATTTCATATGCATAGTGCTGCATATGCTTTAAGAAGGTGATATTCATGCACACATATTCCATTGTTGTAACACTCTGTATGATAAAAATGTGTTTCACCATGTGACGTTAACAGCAGAAAACAAAACATATGTATCTGTTAACCAATCCTTATATCATGTAGTAACTAGTATCCATCAACTACCAAGTACCAACCAAACCCCTTAGGTAGAAACTACAATAGCAAATAAGCTACTCTATAGAACTATAAGTAACACGAACAGATAATACCAACACGATATCTATATAAGTATCTAACCTAGACATACTTAAAATCATGTAACACAAATCGAATACACACCAATTTAAAGATCCCTAGCTACTTGTATAAACCAAAACCGAATATCGCATCACACCAATTCCCAGAACTCGTACCCGAATCGGACCCAATTTGTACCCCGTAATACCTGAAACTGGAACCGGTTCCATACCCGGAACCGGGTTCTTCCAATACTTGAAACCGAGTTTTTCAAATACCTGAAATTACCCGAAAGATGCCAAAAAAATACCCTAAAAAGTGAAACTCCATAAAAAATCCAATCTTCACCAGAAAAATGCCCAGAAAAAAATCCGAAAATAGGGGGTTTTCAAAACCAGGATATAGGGTATTCAAATACCTAGTTTTAGAATACCCGGTTTTATACCCGACACATAGGGTAGGGTTTTTAGAGGCAATACCCAGATCCGAACCCGACCCAGGTGTTGCTAAAACCTGATTTTTTAATACCTGGTCATACCCGAAACAAGGTTTTTTAAAAAACCGGATTTTTACACCTCTGGGTATTAGAATGGATGAGTTGGATATTGGGTCAAAACACATTAAATGAGCTGCATGGATCACATTATGATGCATCTATATTGGAAGTTGGCCCAATAATATTAAGAGGCTTGTAGGGCTTGGTATTATCTGCTAGAAGCCTAGAATGCACATAAATGAGTTATGACAAGATGAAAAAAAAATTAAAAATTAAAAATACTTTGTAATCCAAATCTGGTATTAAGTCCAATCGGATCTGATCTAGTAATGAACCGAATTCATTGAAACTTGTCTGGTTTGGGGTCCGATCCACGTGGCGGATCTATATCAAAATCTCAAGGGTAACGTTTAGAATTTTTTTTTTCATATTTCATACTATGTAAACGAATTTTTTTACCATATTTCATAAAATAACCAAAAAAAATTCTTACCGTATTTCATAAAATGTTTTTTTTTTTAACTTGATGCTGGACCGATATCATCGTTTTCTTAGAATTTTCATTTAAAAAGATTAGTATTAAGACTTTTCCGTTTCATCTTCCAAGTTCCCAAATTTTAAAAGAAACAAAATTAAAACTATAAACCCAAAATCAACTTCAATTTACACATAAACTCTAAATCTATAATTAACTTACACAATTTATATAAACAAATTACAATTTTAGAGAAAAGTAGAACACCTAAATTGAACAAGTAACCGTAGAAGAGGGATTGAGAGAGCATCGGACGTCGGCTACTCGGCTGTAAGGTGGAGGTCCAGTGGCCAGAGGAGGGTAGTTGGGGGTCGGGGAAATATATGGTGAAAGCAACTGCTGAATGAAACTTTGTTTTGTTTAATGTTGATGTCCGACCTGAATCAAATGTCCAACATCATGGAACAACGAACAATGTTTTATTTGGTTGGACGTTAATTTTGATGGGCTTTAATTAATTTTAGCTTTTAATTTGGTTGGACTTTATACAAATAGGGTAATGTCATATTATTTCAGGGATAACGAACTACAAAAACGACCAAAAGCTTAATAAATTTTCACCGTTGACGAAAGTTGAGGGGTAGCGGAGGCTACCCCTAGCTACAAGCTAGGTCCGCCCCTGGATCCACCGGTTTATACCAGCTCGTGAATATGGCCTAAATACGGTATATGAGAAACCCGTTTGGATTATTTTTGAAATATAGTTAATAAAAAAAACATAAAAATAGTTTGTATGGGAAGCTTGTTAAAACCATTGTCTTAATATGTTCAAAATTAAACGACTTTGAATTGAGAAACAAAATATTTTATGAACTAATAACGCCAACGAAAGCGAAATTTACAAAACATTTTATACACATGTGAAATGTCACTTGTTACTTTTTATTGCCATTGTATTGAACCCTACCATAAAGGTTGGAGGAGTTGAAATTTACTTCAATACACACATATTAACAATTTGGGTTTACTCGATGAAGACATCAATTTTACAACAAATGTTAAGGATGTCTTCCTACTTGAGAATTAAACTGGTGATGAAACTGAGACGGATATTAGTAATTTCAGTCTCGTATCACATTCTATACCCATCGGTCATCAAGCATTGGCTACACACGCCGATATCATGTATGCCCGTTAGCTTGTTACTATCCGTTATGATTTCCAAATACATTTTTAATTATTTTATTTTCTATATAACTTTATCACCGGATGAAATTATAAATATAAAAACAAAAATTTTAAAAATTAGTTAATTATTCTATTACCCAAAGAATAACAAAAATAAAATTTTAATACAAGTATGAATGCTTTGAGCAATCGGATCAAGTATCACCATAACTCGTAATATCATGCTCAGTCACACAGTAGAATAGTTGTTCCATACATGTCTTGAATATTTCGGGTTTTAAGTTTGTAAACTAATATTATGCCACACAATCATGTAAGTGACAACACAAATAGATTACAACCAATAAACCATACATTAACCATTCATGTCTACAAGCTTTATTACATTACACAAACAACATGTCTGTCTCTATACACAGGCCAACATACACTTTGAAACCTATCCTAATAAAGGACTTGCTCACATGTTCTGGAAGTGGCCATTACTGTGTGGCTGAGCTGATGGATGATGGACCTTCCACCTGACAAAACATCATTCACAACTTTACTTAAACTATCCCCATCAACAATCTCACAATCTCAATCTCACATTATAAAATTAATTTCTCTCTCTTCAATCTACACACCCAACCCTACTCAATTTTTAACACACATTCACAGCCCATCCAACTTAAAAAAAGTTTTTTTTAACGAAGTCCGTTTTTAATAAAATTTATGTCGGAATGTTCATAATTTTTTTTAAGAAATGTCGTGTATTTAATTATTTTTTTTTAGTTCGAATATTGAAAGTTAATTGAATAATTAAGTTATTGAGGGTTAGTTTGGATTGCAATATGGGTTTGCTCCACCAACCCAGATTGCTTTATTTTCTTTTTTTTAATTTTGAGCCCACCAATCTTATTATGAGATTGCCAATGAGAGTAGTCTTACAACATGTGAAAGGAACATATACCCAATACTTTCATATTGTTCATTGGGGCCACATGATATACTCTAGAAACCACTAAAATCAAACCAACAAAAATATGTGACAAGGGGTTTATTGAATTTAATATTATGTAAACTTACCATGAATTTTGCACCCCATATCTCTTCCTCAGTTGCAGGAACGGCTGTGATTTTGTTCTTGGGATTTTCGTAGCATCTCAGCTCTCCAATCGCGGTTGAGTAGAAGCACCCTGTGTATGTTCAAATCACGTTTTATGAAACAGGTCAAATGAGTCGAAACGTTTTGTAAAGTGGTTCAAATGAGTCGAAACATTTTATAAAACGGATTAAATGGGCCAAACGTGTTATAAAGCAGGTCAAATGGGCCAAACGTGTTATAAACGAAAAACGTTTTATTAAACTGTTTAAGTGAGTCGAAACGTTTTATAAAGCGGGTCAAAAGGGCCAAACGTGTTATAAAACGGGTCAAATGAGTCAAACTCGTACATCTCAATCAGGTTTTTCAAGTATTCCACTAAAGTCACCCAACTTGTTTCAATCTTATGATTTTTTTTAAATGTTTAAACTTTATAAAACCAAGTGACATAAATGAAACATATATGAACCGTAGTTATTATTTTTGTCGAGTTTTTTCAAATTAACTTCAAGTAGGGAGTGATCTAAACAAACAAAAATCACTAATTAAAAAAAACAAATTACATAATTGTTCAATTTAAGTCGAATTAGAAAGAAATAATCCCTAAATAGTAATCAAGATTCATATATGTTTCATTAGCCTTAATTTTAAAAAAAATAACATTTATATAAAAAATTCACAAGTTGACTACTTTTGAAGAGAAAAAAAAAGTAACTTTATGACACTTAAAAAACTTGGTTACTGTTGTATAAAGTTATATTAAATGAATTAGCCATTTATTAAAAACCGACAAAAAGAATATTTTTAGGTCAACCAGACCTATCTGGACAACATAAAGATGGAGAGAATCAATAATCGAACCTTGCGGGAAAGAAGCGAGTGACTTGCCACAAGCACCTTTGAGAAGATCAGCATCATTGGCAAATGCCACACACCCATCAGCAGTGATTCCCCAATACAAAGGAACCTTACCATGTTGATCCTGTCATTATAGTTACCAACACCACTCAACATTAATTAAACATATTCTAAACATTACTTTAACCTGTATTTAAGTAACATAATCATGACTTACCGTAGCCACAAATAAAGTAGAGGTAGTCTTGTCATAGACAATAAAGGAAAATTTTCCAATAAGGTGGCCCACAACTTGGTTTATAGGATACGGGGCCCGGTCACGAAGAGTTTTGTAAGCCTCGATGACCAAAAGAACCTCGTTGGCCGACTTGGAAAGCCCGTATTGTTGTTTTAGGCTACCCAAGTTGTCGAGGGCTCCCTCGAACAAACAAAATATCTCGTCTTTGACCGCAAAAGATCTGCCATGATTATTATAGATTTGATATTAAATTTTTTTAATACATGGGATGGTTAAAGAATTATGAAATATCACCAAATAAAGCGGTAAAAGGAATAAATCAAGACCATTTAAAGTGAAGTGGATAGGTTAATGAATCTTTTTATTTTTATTTGTTTTGGAAGGTAACACTCAACTTTCTCAATGGGCCATAGTAGCCATAAGGTTACAAAAATAATTGAAATGATGAAATGAAAGATGAGGTAATTGAATAGTGTGATATAAAAAAGATCAATTATTGACTTTAAAAATTATTGAATGCTTCTTTGAGTTTGGATAAAAACTAAGTCACCAAAAAGTCCTGCTTTTTATCCTATGAAAAGACTAAATTATACACCTTTCATCATTCCGTCACGAAAATTAAAAGATGACCCGATAGGTGTAACATGACCTGTTTAACTCATTTATCAAAACTTGTGAAACGGGTTGACTATTTGGCGACTAGTGGTTAAGTTGTAAACATGTGAATCGGGTTGGTGAATTGTAAATAATGAAATAAACGTGTCAGCAAGCTGACCTATGCTTGATAAAAAAGGTTAATCAGGTCAACCCAAACATGTACCCTTTTATTAAATACATCAATTCAAACGAATTAAATATGACCACCGAAAAACTGACTATTGTCCCATCGTTTTTCCGGATAGTGCCAAAAACATTGTCATCCTAGAATTTACTCGTTCAAGAAAAAACCACACTTTAAAAAGTCTAAAAGTTGAAAGATATTAAAAATAAAATAAAATTGGACAATTCTCGAATTTAGGAAATAACTTTCTTCAAAGAAAATTAAGGGTTAAAAACTTCAAACTTATCTTATTATTGAACTTTAAACCAAAATATAATTATTTTATAATAATAAATTATTAATAATATATAAAAGTGCATTGTCTTTGTCTAATTTCTTTTGAAATTTTCATATATGAATCATCAAGAAAACTATAGTTCTTTCCTCCAATTATTCTTGTTTCTTACCAACTCTTGTCTCTCCATTTTTTTATGTCATTTCTAGAGTGAAAACGAAACCACTTATGACGTCACAATCACTACACTTAATATTATATTTTTCTATTTCTATTTAATATATATCCTCTGTTTTCATATACAAAGAACTTAGAAACTAACGTCAATCTCAATCTCATACGTAATTCATCGTCAAATTATATTTATCTCAATCTCATACTGAAGAGGTAGGTCCCAGCAGAGCCCAGTTGGACCCGCAAGACTCACCTTAAACAGGGACGTCTGCGCAGAGACCAACTGGATCCGCAGGACCAACCATGCTCAGAGACGTAACGTCCTTACGCGCAGTACGCAAGCTGGTCCCGCAGGAAATGCCTCCCAATGGTGAAGGACTCCGCCTGTCCCCGCAGCCTCGGATACAAGCCATTAGGGAAGGCCACCCGCGCAGCATGGCTACACGCACAAGGCACTTAACTCTCCCCAGTGTCACCTGAAGGAATGAGCAAAGGCGGGAGGGGGAAAACTCCCGCCTAAATGAGCCAGTCCGTATGATGGAGGATCTTTTGTGTGATACCTGACGAGGTACAGACAAAAGATCTGACCAAGAATGCGACAGCTCACTGACAGCAGCATGGCAGACAGCACGCCACAGCACTGTGACCAATAGCCGCCGCCTACCCACCAACTCCTGCCATACCACGTGCCTAGCCTGTAGTTGGCAGAAGAGGAAGAGTGCACGACACGCCTGCTCTGTGTCAGCCGCTACCTATCCACCACTCACAGGCAGGGCACGTGCATAGGTTACAGTTGGTAGCGTGTTGGGCCGGCTAAACCCCTTGGAAACCTACCTTCGGCTATAAATACCCCAATGGTATGATCATCTTACAACATCTTATCTTATCATATATACCTGATATCTGCTCTAGCAATCTCTTAATATACTTTTATATTTAAAGAGCAATCTAGTCTGATTCTCACGCCGGAGGGTGGTCACAAGGAGGAACCCCCCCCTTCTCAGTGACGAGCTCACGGTGTCTGTTTTGCAGGTTATCAGAAGAACCATCTTCCAAGGGTCTAACCCCTCGTGGGAAACAGCTCTCCAACCCCCAGGTTACCAGTAATCTGCCCGGGGTCTGGTTAGTGTTTCTTCACATACGTAATTCATCGTCAAATTATATTTATAACAAGTGCTACAAATATACTATAAGTAATTTAAGTAATTTCAATTATAAAATATCTCGAAAAATCGGTTTACGATTCTTAAATCTTGATTACTAACTATTTAATTCAATATCTTTTATTCAACTAGTGAAATACACAGTTTTCTCACCTAGTCTTCAAATACATACTTAATTGAACCATTAAAATGCAACCAAATACAGTTTTTACTCATTAATCATAATTTATTAGATAGAACTACGGTTTTCGTCCGTATGGTTTGTTCAAATTTACTATATAAATAAATTCAAACGTTTAAAATTTATTATTTTCGTCCCTATAGTTTAATTTTCATTACAATTTCGTCCTTGTAGTTTGTTAAAGTCTGTTATTTCAATTCAAAATATGTTAGTGGCGAGGATGAAAGTTGCAACGAAATTGAAACCACATGAATGAAAATAACAAATTTAAAATTTTTGAACTAAAATAAGAAATTTACATAAACAACATGGACGAAAACCGCAGTTCTTTCTTAGTTAATCGTGTCGGATAAAGCATGAGAAGTTTCACCTGAGCAAAAGTATGATAATATGGATCGCAATTTCCTTTTAATAACCTTCCTATGAAAACTTACCTAAAGCATATTATACGTCTCGTTAATCATTAATTAACCGAGACAAAACGCTTGAGCGAAAGTATGATAGTAAGGATTTTAATTTTCTTTAGCAAAATTAGGCGCAATTTGTAACAAACTCACAACCAAATTCAAAATTCTAACCTCAGCACGTAACTGAATAATCGTTCAACATCATTATTATTATTTAAGAGAAAGTTAATTACACTACAAACTAAAGAGCTGTGTCAACTGTGCGAATTAAGGAGTGTAATTATATATACAAGTAATTACACTATATCGTATATATAATTATAATATCTGATTAGGACAGTTAGCATGTTAATTTAATTTATATTATACCTCGGCTGATTAATCGACTCGTTCTGATGAGTATACGCCAACTGAACATCGTCTCCGATCTGCATCGACACCGGGGAGGAGTTGTTTCCGACGAAGCGGTTGACGAGTGATTTGGCGGTGATCTTCGGCGACGGTGTCCGGCTTCCGGCAGCCACCAACTCCTCCGGCGGTGAGACTATTGAGCTGCTAAACACTCCCAACATCGTAATTACCTCCCGTAAACAAACACAAATACGAAACTGAAACTATAATTATAAAATTTATAAACACGAAACGGAGAAATAATAATAATTATTATGAAACATGAGAGAGTGATAACGGGAAGTGGTGAGATATATAGATAAACGGTGAGGGTAGTATTGTCATTTTGACAGTTAAATTACGTAACAAAAATGGGAATTTGACTATTTGATGGCTTGTGGGTGGTGGGACCCATCTGTGGCGATGATCTCTTTGTTGCGTGATATAGCGAGAGTGTGACCCATTGTCCACGTGGCACGGGTTTGTTGTGTAGGGTTGTAAACGTATTGAATGTTTGGAAAACTATTTGGTGAGAACTTCGTTTATGTTTGTAACGAACATGGACAAATGATTTTGTTTGATTCACGAAATGAGCAAATATGGATATGGGCCATGTTTGTTTATTTGTGTTTGTGAACGTTTGATCATATGTTTGTTTAAATGCGTTTATGTTAGTTTGTATGCTTATGTTTGCTCATAAAAGTTTTTAATACTTAGTTATATTTCTAATCTTATCATGTAGATTTAAGCAAAGTTATTAACTATAAATATACAAAGTTATATTTTTAAAATTAGCATATAAATATGAATGTTAAAATACATAAACCAACAGAAACTTGGTAGAAGACTGAATCGTTAACACTAACCATTTGCATTTAGCCAACTTTATTGTTTAATGAACAATTCATGAACAAATTTAAGTCCTTAATCAACCAACAATATCCAATTAGTTGTATTTAATATGCCGTTCGTTTATCCGATAAAAACTTCACGAACGAACACGAACAAAGCCATGTTAGGTTCGTATATAGCCCTAGCTATGTAGATCAGATTGATCTTATTTAGGTTTTGGATTTAAATGTCCTCTCTCTTATTATAGAAATTTTACGGTAATGATAATCAGAGTTAATATAGGAAATAGTAACAAAGCATTTGAGACAACAATGTTTTTGTAGATAACAAAGGTTGGAATCTGATATGAAGGTAATGTGATGTGTTTATGAATGTTTAGCATTGATGAAGCTTTAATTGTTCGTCGAAAAAGGTTTGGAATTTTATTATCCGCTTTACTTACAAAAGATTAAGCTATCTCGGTTTTGAGTAATGTGGTTTCTGTAACCGTGGGTGATGACTGAGGGTTAGATTATTTTTAGTTATGATTTCAACTAAATATTGGGTAAACCAAATAACCTAGTAGATCTTAATTTTCACATGTAGATCTAAAATAAAATACATTAACGAATAACTTTCACATATTTTGTGTGGTACATTTTGTTATTTGTTATGATTATTATTATCCGTGGGCGAGATTGTTCGAATATTAAATTCGAGATTATATGCGATCCTCGTCATATATGAAAGTGAAACTGGACAGGATTCTTTAGATTCCATTAACAAGAATCTATCACACAATCTAATTTATTTAAATATAAAATGTTGATTACGCAATGTTACGACCATATTTAGTAGTTTAGCAAAAACTAAATCAAGGAACTGTCACATTACTACATTACTGACACGTAGGCAAGAAAGCTCTCAGTAACTTTTCCCTACAAATAGTTTAACTAAAAGCATGATTATTTATAGTTTAACGAGCGAGGTGAATGTAGGGCACGCTTATATTTATAAGGAAAAGTTACTGAGAGCTCTTGTGTTTACATGACAATAATTTAGTAATGTGACAGTTGCTTGTTTCACTTTTTGCTAAACTACTAAATATGGGTTGACTAGTTTGATTGGGTGGAAAAAAGTGTGGCCCTACATCCATCGCGCTCGTTAACAGGGTAGTGCACAAGGGGAGTCTGCCATTCTGCCATTTTCGCTCCAATGGTGAGGTGACTTGGGACGACATCTCACTACACAAAGTACACATCTCACTACACAAAGTATTATCGTCGCCTAATTATCATATCTTTAGTTATAAGGTATTTCATATACCTTATAATTATATATTATAATAACAATAATAGATTTTTATATTTAATACCATCACTATCATAAGTAAGTTATTTAAGATATAAAACGTTCAATGACAAATAATAAAAGACATGAATGGTTTAATCATGGGCCGATCTGGGATTGCTCTTGCAGGGAAGACACATTCACAAGAAAATAAATGATAAGTTTTTTTTTAATAAATTAGTAGTAGGCCCATGCCCTCAATCAATTCTAAAATCCTCCAAACAAATGAGGCTAACAATCAAAACAAAAATTGCTGTAAAATCTAAAACATTGCAACCTATGAAAGAGGATTAAAATAAACATTTCAATGAAGAGCAAAAAAATGTAGGGATTAGTCTATGTAAAGAAGATGAATACATGGTTGAATAGAAGATGATTGACTGATTTTACAACTGAATTCATGAAGGTTGCTGTTGAAATCCCTAAACAAAGTACATAGTAACATAGGTAGTGTGACTCTACATACTGGGTGTTAGTGATTTTAGTGTAATTAAGGATTAACTTGTTGATCAAGTTAATTGTAATACGAATCTAAGTAAGTCGGGTGCGGGGTGCACACTTATTTGATCTTATTATAATTTATAATCCTATTGGTACTTAGGGGCGAAGCCCCTAAGTCATGGGGGTTCCAAGGGGGCAACGCCCCCCTTGGCGGGGGTCCAGGGGGAGCGCCCCTGGTAGCGGGGTGCGAGGGGCAGCAGCCCCTGGCAGGGTCCAAGGGGCAGCGCCCCTGACTGGGGTTGAGCTGCCAGGTCAGATTGGAAATTTTTATTTCGGACATATGTTTCTTTATTAAAAACGTATTAGAAAATTAATTAATTAATTTGGTTACAACGTTTAATAAAAAACATGAGCGTATTTGTTGTTATGATAACTGCAAATTAAGCAGTTTATGATAACTGCATTATCCCTTAAAACCCTAATATAACTTGATCATCAATATACGAAGTTCTTCCTGGTTCATCATAACATACACAAATCCATACTTGATTCTTGCTCATAATTCTGAGTTTCATCCGGTCAAAATATTTGGGAACCACAAATAATTTTGATCTGATAGTGTTTACACGACTCTCAGATATCCAAAGATAATCGTTTGCAGAAATTCCCCAACACTGGGTACAAAGCAACTGGTGTGTACTTGGTCGGAGACTTAAAATTCATAAAACTAGCAGCCTTGGTTAACTCAAGAACAAGGCGTTGCACGGGGTTATTAACTCATTTTCACGACATGTTGGTGCGTTTGGAAATAAGGAATGGAGTTATTTCTCTAATAAACCAGCTAGTTTCTCAAAAACCGTGGAAGACATGAATTTTTTATGATACACATAGATCAAAAAGCGTTCATGTAGGAAAACTCTAGTATGGAAAGATTGGTATAATTTATCTTTGTAATAAGCTTGTCGGCTCGTTGATTGTTTTTCTAACATCTTATTAGTTGTTGACTTGTGTTTATGAAATTGGCCGTTCAAAAAAAAAAAAAAAATGACGTGACTGCAAATTTTAACAAGTTTAAACGATGATGATTTTAATGTCATGGAACATCATGGGATTGAATGATATCTCAAATCAAGATTAAATTATGGAAGTGATCAATAATAATGGTGTTGGCATTTGTTGTGTATTTTTTTAACAAACAACGAATAAAGTCTGGTTATCCTGGGTAACTCAATGGCAAAAGACGATCTCATACGCCAGTGATTGCAGACAGTGCTGCATTGCCAAGCCCATCATCTTCTATTATGGGGTGGAAACAATAAAAAGTTTCTCAATTATAGGGATGAGTTGATACGAGGAATAGATGTAAATGATCTGCCCCTGTATAAGTAAAATAGGTTTTAGAGGATGAGGATGGATCTCTAACATGGCGCATTGTCATAACTAGATCCGATCATTGTTCGATGGGATCCAAGATCAATGAACCTTATAGAACAGCCGGATAAAGTCATACGTTGGTATCTTAAACCTCACAATGAAACAAAAGTTATATTGTTATATGGTCTTGTCAGCAAGTTTTTGTAGAAATATACGTGCATATTCATAATTCATCATTATGTGCTGAATGAATCATTGGTATCAATAGGGGAATTCAATACAACTCTAGAGTCGTGTGGTAAACTGATCAGTGGATCTTCTATTTAGACTCATGAGCCTTTCTATGGAGGACTTTAAAGAATTCTACAATGATAATACTCATAAGTCATAACTGGTTCATGATATTTCATTTGCAGTGCTGAAGTTTACGTGGAATAAGTATTGTGGAAAAATAAATGGTTTGCTAAAGAAGTAACATTTATGATTAATTTTATACGTATGAGGTTGACGGTTTAAGATTAGAGAAAGACAACTATGTATATTTATGAGTAGAATTAGAGTCGTATGTGTGCTTATGTAATTAACGTAAATATAGCAACATATTAAATATTAATGTAGTTTTTGGTAAGTTTAAAAATGAATTTTTTATATAATTTATGTTAGAATCTAGGAAAATGAAAATAACAGTAATAACAATAATAATTAAGAGAATTGATGTACTGGTTTGAAAAAACACTTTTAAATTAACGCTACTGATAGTTTTTGATGTTTACGTGTTGTTTTTTATTAATAAAAACATATTTAAAAATACAGGTTATGATACATTAATATGGTATTATAGTATTTGGTTGAAGGATTAAATGGAAATTTAAGGCGAGGGTGGGATCTTTTGAACGGTCGGCGCGGTTGAAACCCCACTCTCTCACACACACATACATATGCATATATATATAGAGGCGCCTTTGGGAATTAAACCATAGCGGGACACCTTTGGTTGGGGCTTCGATGCCCGCAGTGATTACGTGGCGCTGACATTTCACGGTGGAGGGGCTTTGAAGCCCTCACCATAGAAGATAGCCTTAAGAGTCTTTCCACTGCATCTCATTTTTCTTATTTTATCATTTTATCTCGTATGGAAATGACATAAATAGAGTAGGTCACATTTGTTGGCATTTACTTAACATGCAAAACACATGTTAATCACTGTTATTTAAAAATCTTTGTAATTTTTTTATAAGACAATTTAAAGAAAAATATCACATAACAACAAACGTTTTAAAAAAATATAATTTTTTTTTCATATATTATGTTATTGATTGGTTATTGTATTTTTCAATTGAGTTTTTAATACGTTGTGTTATATGTTATGGGATTGTGTTTTTGAATTGATATTTATATTAAAAATAAAAAATAAACAAAAATTACGGCATTGTGTCTTTCTGCTTATTATTTTGTCTGTTGTTCGTTATTGTGTTTTTTACTCATCATTGTGTTTTAGCCATCGTGTATTACGTTCATTGTCTTTGGTTCGGGATGACAGGTGACATTCACTTAATTTGAGAAAAAAAGAGCTTTACGTTCATTGTGTATTACATGGAAGTCATTGTGTAATACGTATTTATCATAGTGTTTTACGTTTTAGGTCATCATGTAATATATATTCTATCACTGTGTTTTACGTTTCAGGTTATTGTGTAATAGGAAAATTGGTTTTTATTGGTCTCAACTATTTTATTTTTACCGACGCTGGTCCCAACTATCATTTTGGCTGGCAACGGTCCCAACTTTCACATACGTTGAATCCACCGGTCCGCGACTAACGGGGAACTAACTCCGTTAGGTAAAATCTGATGTGTCGTCCTAGTTGTCATAAGCCTGATGACATGGGCATCCTACGTGAACCGGCTGTGTATTATAACCAACGTTTTATACTTAAACATTATACAAACATAAATTCCGTTAGTTGAGAATTTGGGGATTTAGGGTTGTATAATTTGGGAATTTATGTTTGTATAATGTTTAAGTATAAAACGTTGGTTATAATACACAGTCGGTCCACGTAGGATGCCCATGTCATCAGGCTTTTGACAACTAGGACGACACATCAGATTTTACCTAACGGAGTTAGTCACGGACCGGTAGATTCAACGTATGTGAAAGTTGGGACCGTTGCCAGCCAAAATGATAGTTGGGACCAGCGACGGCAAAAATAAAATAGTTAGGACCAATAAAAACCAATTTTCCTTGTGTAATATGTATTCATCATTGTGTTTTGTTTATTAAAAATTTGTTTTTATTCATATTATGATTACACAACAATGTTATTATACTATTACAATTTTCAGATTTTATCACTTATGAAATAAATATATATAAAAATAAAAATACAATAAAGAAATAAAAGACAATGACGTAATTTTTGTTTTAGTATTTATAGAATAAAGACATGCTCATATTAAAGATTTAAAAGACGTTTGTTATTATCATAAACCTTTTTTTTAGAAAAAAATGTCGTATGAAAAAGTTATATACGTTTTAAAATGATGGCTGACGCTAATACCAAGTAAAGAAATAGCAAGAAAAGTCCTAATTTAACTTATTTTCGTTCATCGAGTTTTTTCTAACATAATTTAACCAATTTAGATTTTGATAAGGTGAATGATAGTGAAAAACATTACACTACAATAATCAAATAAACATATGAATAGCGGGGTCCATCACCACCGCTGCCACCACCACCACTTCCCCCTACATCCGATTACTAGTACCACCACCATTAGGGGGAGGGGGAGAGGGGTGGTGGATGTGATGAAGTTTCTTATCACACACTCTATCCAATCAAATGGTGCCACATCACCAACCCCAAATCCATCACATGTGATGGTTTTTTACTAGGGGTGGTGGTGTGGTGTGTGATGGATGTGATGAAATAATACACCCAACGGCTCCATTCCTTGGTTTTCACCCCATCACACGCGTGATGGCCATCACGTAAATCTCATCACTCAAGCTTGACAAGACACTGGCGGCGGTGTGCAAAAACCCATCACGTGTGATGGAGCACCCTTCACGCGGTGCCACCGTCCCGTCCCCCCTTATATTCATCCGCTTTACCTAATTATACAACATATTTAATTATTTATAAATATTTTTTACTAGAACGTATTTATAGGTAGTATGCTTAAATAAACATTGCAACTTTTGTTTGGGATCTGACTTGTTTTATTAAACACGTCTCTTAATTGATTGGGTAAACATTTCAGTTTTCAACAATATTGATAAAAGAAACATTTGAATATGTGAATAACTACAATTGGCTGATAGGTATCAATGTATTTGGAGCATGACATCTCCATGACTAGGGCAAGATGCCTTTTCGTACTATATAAGTGAAAAATCAAAAATCAAATAAAATTATTTTCCGCACCGAATTAGCATCCGAACTGAATCAGAACAAAACAAATTTGGTTAAATGGTATCATGGTGTGTGATAAAGTGTTTCTTTATTGCGGGTCAAGGGTTTGAGTCATATAATGAATATCGGTATAGTATTATTATGAGTATATTTTATTATCATTAAAAAATAGATTTTGAAAATTTTGTTTATGAACAGATTTTTAATGTTTTGACTGAGCAGACTCAAAATATTCAAACTATAATTTATATACAATATTCTACTTTTTATAAATAAACTCTTAACTTTATTGTTTGGAAAATTGGTTTTAAATAATCTAAACTATACTCTATTGGTAAATATCAGTCTTAACTTTACACTTGTCTGCTGGCAGTACCAACTATTTGTATATTTGTTTTTAAAGGGTCCGCGACTAATGGATGTTAACTCCGTCAGTTTTGTTTGACGTGGCCATCCCAATTGGCAAAAACTTGATTACGTGGAACATTACGCGGCGGCTGACCGTGTCTATCCCACCACTAAACCCATCATCTTCAACCTAATACTCTTTAAACCCACAGCCACCACAACACCACCAATCCACCACCCCTGCAACCATCGCTGGAACCCCGACCACCACCATGCCCATCCATAGCAACCACCATTGGAACCCACCACCTGCAACTGGCCATCTTCCGGCTATCTTCTCCGACCCCCAACTTGCCGGAGTTCTGCCCTAATCTTGTCGGAGTTCACAAAACCCAGACCCGCTCACCCAATAGTTTTACATGGACAGCAGCTCTGCCGCAGCTCATCAACAACCACCACCTTGTTGCCACTGCTCCATACACTCTCCACCGTCGCTAACCAGCACTACCACCGTGATCCACCTTGATATGTCATCTTAAGCCTGCCAAACATCACTAGATCTAAACCAAAACTGACCCACTTACTTGGAAAAGCTGCGAGGGTCGTCAGTCTACACGGTAGAGCGAACCACGCAAGGTTTGGAGGTTCGTCGGAAAACTGGTGGTCGACCCATTTGCACCAACACTGCCACCTACAACCTGCAACAACTCCATGGCGCACCCAATGGATTCCTTCATCAACAACACTGCGACATACCATCGATCGATTTAGGGGTTAAGGGTTTATTCGATCGAATTGGGGATTTAGGGTTCTTTAATTCATGTAAGTAAAAGAGATGGGATGAGTGTTTGTTTGTTTTATATTAAAAGATCTGGCATGCCACATAATCTGTCCACGTAATCTTTTTTTGACACCTAGATGAGCCACGTCACACAAAACTAACAGAGTTAACATCCGTTAGTCGCGGACCCCGTTAAAAATAAATACACATATAGTTGGTACTTGCCAGCAGACAAGTGTAAAGTTGGGACTGATATTTACCAATAGGACATAATTAGGATTATTTAAAACCAATTTTCCTTATTGTTTATATCACATAAATACTATTTATTTTTTTCTTCGGCTATCCGGTTTATTTGAATCAAACTGGATTCGAACTGAATTCAAATTCTTCTTTAAATTTGTTTTACAATTCTTATATCGACTTAATTTTTAAAAGCTAAAAGTTATTGATAATCAGAAAACCGATTCGAGAAACACCTTAGACAAACAAGGTTGGCATGGGACCGGATTTGTTTCTTAACATAAATACCACATAAAACAAAATTTTAATTTGAGTTAAGTGTCATTTTAGTACCTGTGGTTTGTGTAATCATGCAACTTTAGTACCAAATTTGAATTTTTAGCAAATGGCTACTTCACATTTTCAAAACTTGCCATTTTCGTACTTTTTTCTAACCCCGTTTATTTTTATCCGTTAAATCAGGGATAAACTGGTAATTTTCTTTATTTTATATGTTTTATCTTTTCCTTTAACCAAAACAAATTATAATCTAAATAACAAAACAAATTAGAATACTAAAATAATCAAAGTTCGAAGCCCACCATCATATATGTCTTCTCACTATACAACCACCGTCTCCCCCTCTCTTTCCGCTCAAATCCCCCCTTTGTAATTACAGTTCATCTGCTACCACAACCGGAATTGTTCCCCCCGCATTCTTCCCAACCATCTACCACCACTCCGTCGTTCCATCTATCACAGCACCACCGACATTCGAGGACCACCACAATCTTTGTCCCGATGCAGATCTGATTTGAAATAGAAGCGGAGAGACGGGCTACACCATCTTCGTCTTCGATACTAAATCTGTGGTTATTTTGAAGCTATACGACAACGTTTGGAGATGATTCTCGCTGTTCGGTAAGTTGGGAATATTCAGATGACGGGATTGAGTTAACGGAAGTATCAACGAGAATGTTTTGTTGGGTTGTTAGTAATTGGAAGCTAGATTTCCAAAATGAAGACACGGCCGCCGACGATGGTGTTCATCGGAGATCTACTGTCGATTGAGTATTGACATGGTGGAACAAATTGAGAAATGGAAGGGTGAGTAATTTAATTGGGGTTTTGAAATTGAGATTGAGATTGAGATTCAATCCCCGAAATCCATCATCAAGATTGAAAATTGAGTTAGGAGATTTGGATTGGTAGAATATTAATTGTAGATCTATGGGTGAGTTTGATGTTTTGATTTAAAGGGGTATTTTGAATTAAGGAAAGGAGAAAATAGAAAAATTAATTGAAATTACCAGTTTACCCTCGATTTAACGAACAAAATAGACGGAGTTAGAAAAAAAGTACTAAAATGCTAAATTTTGGAAACGTGAAGTAGCCATTTGCTAAAAATTCAAATTTGGTACTAAAGTTACGTAATTACACAAACCACAGGTATTAAAATGACACTTAACTCTTTTAATTTTATCAACATCTATTATTATTATTATTATTATTATTATTATGTCGCTTTCGAAAATCAGAAAGGATGGACCGATGAAAATTGTAAATTTTAGTGGGCCAGGGAATGTTTTAAGAGGTATTAAAGAGAGAAGTGACAGGATCATGATTGGGGTTACAGTTTACTAACATATATTGGGCTGGATAATTTTACCAGGGAAACCGAATCCCTTTGAATGTTAAACCCAACTACAAAATTTAAGGAGTTGAGTTTTGAAAATAAAGGAGTATTTTGGTAATTTGGAGAATAAGGGGCTGGTTGACAAACTATGCACCAGTAAGTGTTGAACTAATGAGTGGGTCTGATTGTCTGAATTGTTTGGTTAAGAGATCCTGAGTCAGTAAGTGCTGAACCACAGTTGAGTACGCTAATGTGGTGCTGATTGGTGGTGGAGGAGGTGGTGCCTTAGCGACAGAATCAAGATTATGAACACATGTAAAATGACAAATTGGTAAAATTTTCATTCAGCGTCATTTTGAAACCTATTTGGTAAGACGTTTGCTCATTGATTCAATTGTGCCATTCTGATGAACCGAACACACTTAATGACGACTAATTCAGATGTAGTCTTTTAATGATTTCATTAAGAGGCTACCAAGCAACCCGTAGGTGAACATAGCAAAACCCAAAAACGACTAATCATAATGTTATAAAAATCTTCATATTCAATGTTGTATTTTGATTTATTTTTAAGTCATTATAATTTGTTTTATTGTAATATATTTGTGTATTTTAAAAATAAATCAAAATGTGAAGAATAATCCCTACAATCCAGAAAAAAAAAACGGGGAATAACCGAGAAGAAATGTGAAAAACTGATGTAACGGTGATATGACATTCGAAAAAATATGGGAAAAAGTAGGAAACGCCCCAATTATTAAAATATGGGGAAAAACTTTTGAATGATGAATGTTCCAAAGATGCTAGAAACCAAAAGCATACAAACCCCATAAGGTACATATTTAAGAAACACAATCCAAATTAATCCATAAGAAACCGAGTGATTTGATTCTTTTCCATTTAAGCTTCCATTATGTAATTGAACTAGATTTTCATCACGGCGCATTGCGCCGGGGCAGCTGACAAAACCTATACGTTGAAACCGGGGTGTTGGTAAAATATGAAAGTTACGACGATGAGTTGACATGAAATTGGTCAAACTGGCTGCGTTCGTAACAATATAGACACCACTGGTAAAATTTGAGGGTTAAAACCCAAAATATTAATTCGTCAAATTAACATATAAAAGCATAAACATATAAAAAAACAAAATATTCAAGATGATGTTTAGTTGGTTGGCAAACTCAAGCGGTGGTAAAAGCAAAGCGTTGTCGGTCCCAAGCATTGAGACGGTAACTTGACACGAATTTGGTCAGTTTTGATTACGTACCTTACGGTACCGGAACTAAAAAATGAAAAAAATATAAAACGTAAGGTGGACCAACAACCAATTTGGTGGGGTGGGGGGGGGGGGGGGTCGTTCGGTAGCGTTGTCGGTCATGGGCTTGAAACCGTGGTGTTGGTAAAATCTGAACGTTACGACGATGAGTTGACATGAATTTGGTCAAACTGGCTGCGTTCGTAACAATATAGACACCACTGGTAAAATTTGAGGGTTAAAACCCAAAATATTAATTCGTCAAATTAACATATAAAAGCATAAACATATAAAAAAAACAAAATATTTAAGACGATGCTTAGTTGGTTGG